>NC_037677.1:88819415-88834486 GCF_003255815.1 Theropithecus gelada
CCCCCCCAAAAAAAAAAAAAAAAAAAAAAAAAAAAAGATGATGAAAGCTCTCTTCCCCTCAGTGTCATAGATGGTAATAATGAACCTTATTGTGTCTTACACAACAGAACATACTTGTACACTATCATAATGCCAGCTAAGTTGTGGCATCATTTTGAGACTAATCACTTAAGAGTTTAAAGAAAAAATGAAATATTTTAAGTATAGATATTGTGGGCTCTTTAAAAGCCAAATATTTTTATACCTTTTCTGGAACTCTCGACCTCAGGTGATCTGCCCACCTCGGCCTCCCAAAGTGCTGGAATTACAGGTGTGAGCCACCACACCCAGCCTGTTATCTTTTCAAACTAAAAAAGGCCATTGAAGCATCCTAGAGGTTTTAATTTCTAATAAGGTAAATATTGATAACTGTAACCCATATCAATAAAAAATCCTCTTTGTGGTCCTCAATATATTTTCTTTAAGAATAAAGAGTTCTTGAGACCAAAGCATGAGAAAGCCACATAGATTATCCTCAGCCTTGTTACTAGGCTTAGTTCTTCCTATGACCTCATAAGGAACCGCTGCTTTGGAATTCCAAGTACATATATAAGTCCCTGGCTTGGCTGAGGTTACTGGTTCTTCTTATTCTTTTTTCTTTTATTTTTCTAAATTTTTAAGTTCTTTTTTACTCAGCATTTCCTTTTCAGTTTGTTGCTTTTGCTTACTTTGATTTTTGTCCAGCGTTGTGCTTTAATTCCATTATAGAGCTCCGTTGTTCAGGTGAACTATGCATGTGATTTTCTTTTCAGGTGATTTGGACCAAGCTTCTCACCAGCTTTTCCCAAATTTAAGCCAACCTGGGACACCTTGACTCCAAGCCCACCAGTAAGTCCCACATGCCGCAGGGCCTCTCAGCCATCTCTGCTGAGAAGGGACCCTTACTGGCAGCTAGGATCCTTGAGACCATCGTCAAGGACAACCTGGCTAAGGTGGGGTTGGTCCAGGACATCCTGACTGGGAAAGCAGCAGCTGTGAAGTTCATTGATGAGACTCAGCGGATCTCCTCCAGCCTCTAGACACCATCCACAAAGTAGGAATCATTAAGGCTCGGATCACCCCAATATAGTGAAGGATTTGCTGTGATTGATAGTGAGGAATCTCTGTCTCATCACGAAGCATGCTAGCAAGAAGTTTGTGAATACCTACTCAGAGCAGGAAAGAGGCCTGAAGCAAATTCCACCAAAAGTGTCTGCTGTGCAAGCTGTCACCAGAAGTGTATTGTCCATGTTAACATGAACATCAGAGGTTGGGTTCAGGAATAAATTCACCTTTCACAGCAAGCTGGGTACCTTTTGTGGTAGTCCCCTTAGGCTGCCCTGGAATTCTTCTAGAGCCACAGATATGAGCTGGTGGATGCATGGAGTCTGGGAGTTATCCTGTATAGACTGGGAAGCGGATCCTTATTTTTCGATGGACAGAACCTCAAGGAGCTATGAGAGCAGGTACTGAGCAGGATGTATTCCATTCCCTCCTCCATGTCCCTGGAGAGTGAAAACTTGCTGAAGAAATTTCTCATTGTCAATTGCAGCAAGAGAGGCCCTTCAGAGCACAGTGTGAGGGATCCATGGATGAATGCGGGTCATGAAGGTGAGGAACTTAAGCGCTGTATGCAGCCACTCTCCCACTGGGAGGACCCCCTGCAAACTAAGTTCATGGTATCCACGGGTTACAGACAGGAAGAGATCCAGGACTTGCTGAGGACTATGAGGACGTGTGGTCACCTGCCTGCTCCTGGGTTCTCTTTCATCCCAGGAGGTACAGATCAGGGTCTCTGCCAGCCCAGAGCAGCGGTGGTTTCAGCAACCTGCCTTTCCCATCTTTCACGGCCTAAGAAGACTCAGAGGAGCCACCCAGAGCCTGAACAGGATCAGGAGATAGCGCGGAAGGGCAGCAACACAGAAACGGGCCAGCCAGCTCCCTACTAGCCTGGAGGGGACGAACCCCGCCCCTGCTGTGAACAGCGACCTCTCCACCAACACCAAAAAGAGCAGGAATTCCTCACTCGGGGCGAAAGCCAGTTTGGTGGGACCTCCACCCAGAACGACAACGGCAGCCCAACAGCGCTGGGGCCTGAGGCCTCCTGGGCTCTTGCTTCTCACCTCTACCCCGTCTCCCCGGCCACCAGCCCGGGAATCCCAGTTGGTCTTCTTGCAGCCCAACCAGGCCTCGGTGCTGCACCCCACGGTGAGCAGCTGGGAGGTGCCCGCCCGGCACAGCTCCCTCAGAGTGTCCCTGCGGCCTCCCTTCTACCCGCTTCATCAGCGGAGTGGGCAGAGCCCCGGGTGGGACCAGGTACGCGCGGCCGGGCAGCCCAACAGGTGCCGGCCCCAGAAATGGGGCCCAACAGGGTGACTCCAGCCTCTCCCTCTGGCAAAGGCGGCGGCCAGCAGGGGGCCGCCGGGAGCTTCTTCAGCAAGTTCAAGTTCACAGGCTGGACTCAGCTGCCGGTTTGCCCGAAGGAACCTGAAGGCAAAGACGGGGGAGGACACGATTCACAATGAGAAATTAGAGTCACTTTTTGGTACAGAAAAAAGAAAAAAAATTTTAAAAAACCTAACCCCCAAAACAACAAAAATTACCCTCGCCCTCTCCCAAATATTAAATAGAGCTCAGTAGGTGCTCACAATAAGAACCCATCCTTCGCCTGCAGTATTTAAACGATTGTCGGTGGAAGTTCAGTCGTGCTCCTTTTTCGACAGCCGCTGGGTAACGGATCAAAACCCTTAACGTCCGCGGCTGGGGCGCGAGCTCGGGGCGCCGAGGGGCTCCGGGCCCGAGCGTCCACCGCTCATCTCCTGGGCTCCGGAGGTTTTCGCGGCGGCGGCTCAGCCCCAGATCCCGGGACTCAGGCGGAGCTAGGCCGAGCTGCGGGAGGCGTGGAAGCCCCAGGAGAGACTTTTGCACGACGAAAAAACCATATGCGAATTGCCCGGGAAGAGCTTAGACTCTGTGGCCAAACTGCAAGCGGCTGTTGCTAAAATGGGAAGCATTTGCAGGAAAAAGCAAACGGTTTCATCCAGGTGGATTCGACGACAAACTAAGGGAAGGCAAAAATGATCGCGGGAGTCGACATGGAGACAGATAAGGCCCAGAGCTCTGACCAGACACTTAGTACTTCATCACTAGTCCCTGGCTGCTGCTCTGTGGATAACAGCAGCTCATGTAAGCCAACCTCACAAAACCAGGGGCCGTCCACCTCCTTCATGCCGGCATGAGGAGGCTTCAGACGCCGAGTCCGAAGTGGCCAAGCTCAACTTCCAGGAGTAAGAGGGGCATTTCATAATGACTAGGGGTCAATTCTCCAGAAAGACATAGCAGTCTTTAACATGTGGGGACCTAGCAACAGAGCCTCAAAATATGGAATCCATCAAAGGAGAGAATTGCAAGAAAAAACAGATCCACTGTTATAGTTGGATACCTCAACACCTATCTAATAGTAATTGATGGACTCAGGACATAGCTGAGCTGAACCTGTTGACATGTATAGACTGCTTCATCCAACAAGTGCAAGTATACACTCTTCTCAAACTCAGATGAAATATTCTCCAAGACAGACTATGTTCTGGGGCATAAAACACACTTCTAACACATTTGAAAGAGTAAAAATCTTACAAAGTATATTCACATCACAATGGAATTAAACTAGAAATCAGTAACAGAAAGACAGCTGGAAAGCCACCAATTATTTGGTCATTAGACAACATACTCTGAAATAACATATGGGCCAAAGAAGTCTCAAGAGAAATGTTAAAAAATATTTTGAACTAAATGAAAATGAAAATATGACTCATCAAAATTTGTGGGTGGCAGCAAACCGACATTTGGTCATTAGACAACATACTTCCAAATAACACATGAGTCAAAGAAGTCTTAAGATAAATTTAAAAAAAATTTTGAACTAAATGAAAATGAAAATGTGGCTTATCAAAATTTATGAGATGCAGCAAAAGCAGTGCTAGAGGAAAATTTATAGTATTGAATGAATACATTAGAAAAGAAGAAAGATGTAAAATAAAAAATCTAAGCTTACACCTTAGGAAACTAGAGAAAGAAGAATTACATAAACCTAAAACAAACAGAAGAAAAAAATAGATAAAAAATGGATGACATTAAAAAGAGGAAAATTATGGAGAAAATCAAAACATAAAAGCTGAAACCAAAAGCTAAATCTTTGAAGCAATAAATAAAATTGGTAAACTTCTGGACTGGCTAGCCAAGAAAAAGAGAAAACACAAATTACTAAGAAATAAAAAAGAGTTTATCTCTACTAACCCACAGACATTAAAAGTCTAATAAAGGTTCTATGATAGCCATGTAAGAAGAAAAAAGTCGGCCAGGCGTGGTGGCCCACGCCTGTAATCCCAGCACTTTGGGAGGCCGAGGTGGGCAGATCACCTGAGGTCAGGAGTTCAAGACCAGCCTGGCCAATATGGCGAAAGCCTGTCTCTACTAAAAATAAAAAATTAGCTGGGTGTGGTGGCTGTTGCCTGTAATCTCAGCTACTGGGGAGGCTGAGGCACAAGAATGGCTTGAACCCAGGAGGTGGAGGTTACAGTGAGCCAAGATAGCACCACTGCATGCCAGCCTGGGCAACAGAGCTAGACTCCATCTCAAAAAAAAAAAAAAAAAAAAAAAAAGGCTGGGCGTGATGGCTCATGCCTGTAATCCCAGCACTTTGGGAGGCCAAGACGGGTGGATCACGAGGTCAGGAGATGGAGACCATCCTGACCAACATGGTGAAACTCCATCTCTACTAAAAATACAAAAATCAGCTGGCCATGGTGGCATGCACCTGTAGTCCTAGCTACTCTGGAGGCTGAGGCAGGAGAATCGCTTGAACCTGGGAGGTGGAGGTTGCAGTGAGCCAAGATTGAGCCACTGCATTCCAGTCTGGTGACAGAGCGAGACTCCGTCTCAAAAAAAAAAAAGATTTATGCCCACAAATTTGGTAACTTAGATGAAATGGACCAATTCCTTGAGAGAGATAATCTACCAAAACTCACCAATAGAGAAAGGTAATTTTAATAGACCTATATCTACTTTTAAAATTGAATCAATAATCTTCCAAAAAAGAAAGCATCAAGCCCAAGTCTTTTCACTGGCGAATTCTAAGAACTAATACCACTTCTCTACAATCTCTTCCAGAAAATAGAAGCAGAGGGAATATTTCCTTATTTCTATGAAACCAGCATTATTCTAATACAGAAACAGAAGATATTACAGGAGGAGAAAACTACAGACCAATATACCTACCATGTACAAAATGTATCTTTTTTGTATCTTTTGTATTGGAGATACAAAAATTCTCGACAACGTATTACCACATGAAATCTGCTATGGTTTGAATGTTACTGTCCAAAATTCATGTGGAAATGTCCAATGCAAGAGTATTAAGAGGTGGGGGTTTTGCAGCCTTCAGTGTTGTTCCGTTCTGCCCCTTTGGCCATGTAAGGACACAGTGTTCTTCTCCTCTGAAGGATGAGGAGATGCCATCCTGGAAGCTGAGAGTAGCGCTCACCAGAAAACTGAACCTACCAGTGCCTTAATCTTGTACTACCTAGCTCCAGAGCTGTGAACACATTTCTGTTCTTTTAAATTACCCAGTCTCAAGTATTTTGTTATAGCAGCACATATGAACTTAAACAGAATTCAACAATGTAAAAAAAGAATTACATGTTATGACCAAGTGAGATTTATCCCAGGTATGCAAGGCTGGTTTGACAGGAAAACCAGTCACTTTAATCCATTACATCAATAGACTAACAAAGAAAAATCATATCAATGCAGAAAAAGCATTTCGCTCAATAGATGCAGAAAAAGTATTTCACAAAATCAATCATCCATTCACCATAAAAACTCGCAGCAAACTGATTAAGAGGGGAACATCCGGCCGGGCGCGGTGGCTCAAGCCTGTAATCCCAGCACTTTGGGAGGCCGAGACGGGCGGATCACGAGGTCAGGAGTTCGAGACCATCCTGGCTAACACAGTGAAACCCCGTCTCTACTAAAAAATACAAAAAACTAGCCGGGCGAGGTGGTGGGCGCCTGTAGTCCCAGCTACTCGGGAGGCTGAGGCAGGAGAATGGCGTAAAAACCCGGGAGGCGGAGCTTGCAGTGAGCTGAGATCCGGCCACTGCACTCCAGCCTGGGCGACACAGCGAGACTCCGTCTCAAAAAAAAAAAAAAAAAGAAAAAAAAAGAAAAAAAAAAGAAAAGAGGGGAACATCCTCAACTTGATAAAGAATATTTGCAAAAAACCTACAACCAACATCATAATTAATGGTGAGAAACTATATGCTTTCTCCCTTGGATCAGGAACAAGAATGTTTCCTCTCACTACTCCTATTCAACATTGCACAGGAGGTTCTAGTTAATACAATATGATGAGAAAAGAAAAGGCATCCAGATTGGGAAGGAGGAAATAAAACTGTCTTTGTTCACAGATGACATAATTATTTATATAAAGAAATCCCAAAGAACCAACAAAAAGTGATTATAAGAAGGTTGCAGGTAGGTTAATATACAAAAGTCAATTGCTCTCCTATAAATTTGGAATAAATAATTGGAAGTTAAAAAAATTCTGGTGAGGTATACATAACATAAAATTTATAATTTTAATCATTTTTAAGTGTATTAATATAATTCAGTGGTATTTCATTAAGTACATTCACAATGTTTGGTAACCATCACCACTATTTCCAGAAATTCATCATTCCAGACAGAAACTCTGTACTTACTGAACACTAACTTCTCATTCTCCTTCCTCCAAGTCCCTGCTGACCTCTATTCTACTTTCTGTCTCCATGAATATGCCTATTCTAGGTATCTTATATGAGTGGAATCATATAGTATTTGTCCTTTTGTGTCTTATTTCATTTCGCACAATGTTTTCAGGATTCATCCATGTTTTGGCATGTATCAGAACTTCGTTTCTTTTTTTTTTTTTTTTTTTTTTGAGACGGAGTCTGGCTCTGTCACCCAGGCTGGAGTGCAGTGGCCGGATCTCAGCTCACTGCAAGCTCCGCCTCCCAGGTTACGCCATTCTCCTGCCTCAGCCTCCCTAGTGCTGGGACTACAGGCGCCGCCGCCTCGCCCGGCTAGTTTTTTGTATTTTTTAGTAGAGACGGGGTTTCACTGTGTTAGCCAGGATGGTCTCGATCTCCTGACCTCGTGATCCGCCCGTCTCGGCCTCCCAAAGTGCTGGGATTACAGGCTTGAGCCACCGCACCCGGCCACTTCGTTTCTTTTTATGGCTGAATAATATTCCATTGTTTCCATTCTTGTTATTTCCACATTTTGTTGATTGGTTTATCCATTGAACGTCATTTGGGTTGTATTCACCTCTTGGCCATTATCAATAATGCTGCTATGAACATTGTCGTACAAGGATCTGTTTGAGTCCCTGCTTTCAGTTCTTTTAGGAATAGACCTAAGAGTGGATTCGCTGGATGATATGGTGATGCTATGTTTAATTTTATGAGAAATGGCCAAATTGTTTTCCAGAGTAGCTGCAACATTTTACATTCCCAATAACAATGCATAGGGTTCCAATTTTTCCACATTATCGTGAACATTTGTTATTTTTATTTATTTATTTTTGAGACAGAGTCTTTCTCTGTTGCCCAGGCTGGAGTGCAGTGGCACGATCTTGGCTCACCGCAACCTCCGCCTCCTGGATTCAAGTGATTCTCCTGCCTCCGCCTCCTGAGTAGCTGGGATTACAGGCGCCCACCACCACACCCGGCTAATTTTTGTATTTTTAGTAGAGATGGGGTTTTGCCATGTTGGCCAGGCTGGTCTTGAACTCCTGACCTCAAGCGATCTACCCACCTCAGCCTCCCAAAGTGCTGGGATTACATGTGTGAGCCACTGTGCCCGGCATGGTGTTCTTTATATATTCTGGATTTTAATCCTTTATCAGATATATGGCTTGCAAGTATTTTCTCCCATTCTGTGAGTTGTCTGTTCACTGTCTTGATAGTGTCCTATAATGAACTAAAGATTTTTACTTATTTTTTTTTAGACGGAGTTTTCACTGTTATTGCCCAGGCTGGAGTGCAATGGCGTGATCTCGGCTCACTGCAACCTCTGCCTCCTGGGTTCAAGCGATTCTCCTGCCTCAGCCTCCCGAGGAGCTGGGATTACAGGCATGCACCCCCGTGCCCGGCTAATTTTGTATGTTTAGTAGAGATGGGGTTTCTCCATGTTGGTCAGGCTGGTCTTGAACTCCCGACCTCAGGTGATCCACCCGCCTTGGCCTCCCAAAGTGTTGGGATTACAGGCATGAGCCACCGCACCTGGCCTTGAATTAAAGGTTTTTATTTGAAGTCCAATTTATTTTTTCTTTTGTTGCCTGAACTCTTAATGTTATATCCAAGCTATCATTGCCAAATTAATGTCATAAAGATTTTCCCTTTTGTTTTCTTTTAAGAGTTTTATAATTTTAGCTATTAAGTTTAGGTCTTTGGTCCATTCTGAGTTAATTTTTGTATATGGTATAAGGTAAAGGTCCAACTTCGTTCTTGGCATTTGGATACCCATCAACATTTGTTGAAAAGATTGTATGTCCCAGATTGAATGGTCTTCGCACCCTCTTCAAAAAGTAATTGATCATATATAGGAAGGTTTCTTTCTGGGATCTCAATTCTGTTCCATTCTCCATTTATTTATATATCTGTCCTTATTTCCTTTGTGACTTCTTCTTTGACCTGTTGGTTGTTTCAGCATGTGTTATTGTACATATTTGTTAGCTTTTCAGTTTTCCTTCTTTAATTTTTTTTTTTGTTTTCGAGACGGAGTCTCGCTGTGTGGCCCAGGCTGGAGTGCAGTGGCACGATCTCAGCTTACTACAACCTCTGCCTCCTGGGTTCAAGTGATTCTCCTGCCTCAGCCTCCCAAGTAGCTGGGATTATAGGCACCCACCACCACGCCCAGCTATTTTTTGTATTTTTAGTAGAGATAGGGTTTCACCATGTTGGCCAGGCTGGTCTTGGACTCTTGACCTCAGGTGATCCATCCGCCTTGGCCTCCCAAAGTCCTGGGATTACAGGCGTGAACCGATGTGCCCGACCTCTTTCTGTTATTGATTTCTAGTTTCATTTCATTGTGATTGGAAAAGATGATATGATATAATACAATATGATAAAATATTTTTATTTTATTTTATAAAAAGAGATGGCGTCTCATTATGTTGCCCTGGTTAGCCTCAAACTCCTGAGCTCAACCTCCCTTGGCCTCCCAAAGTGCTGGGATTACAGATGTGAGCCACCCCACCTGGCCCAATCTTTTAAAATTTATTAAAATTTGTTTTGTGGCCTAATATATGGTCTCTCTTGGAGAATGTTCCATTTGCATTGAGAAGAGTGTGTATTCTGCTCCTGTTAAGTACAGTGTGCTGTATACATCTGTTGGGTCTCACTAGCGTATAGGGTTGTTCAAGTCTTCTCTTTCCTAATTACTCTTCTGTCTGGTTGTTCTATTCATTATTGAATGTGGGTTATTGAAGTCTCTAACCATTATTGTAGAACTCCCTTTATTGTATTGGAGAACTCCTTTTTTTTTTTTTTTTTTTTTGAGACGGAGTCTCGCTCTGTTGCCCAGGCTGGAGTGCAGTGGCCGGATCTCGGCTCACTGCAAGCTCCGCCTCCCGGGTTCACGCCATTCTCCTGCCTCAGCCTCCAGACTAGCTGGGACTACAGGCGCCCGCCACCTTGCCCGGCTAGTTTTTTTGTATTTTTTTAGTAGAGACGGGGTTTCACCACGTTAGCCAGGATGGTCTTGATCTCCTGACCTCGTGATCCACCCATCTCGGCCTCCCAAAGTGCTGGGATTACAGGCTTGAGCCACTGCGCCCGGCCGGAGAAGTCCTTTTAATGTATCCCTCCAGGCCAGGCGTGGTGGCTCAGGCCTGTAATCCCAGCACTTTGGGAGGCGGAGGTGGGTGGATCACCTGAGGTGGGGAGTTCCAGACCAGCCTGACCAACACGGAGAAACCCCGTCTCTACTAAAAATACAAAAGTAGCCAGGCGTGGTTGAGCATGCCTGTAATCCCAGCTACTCGGGAGGCTGAGGCAGGAGAATCACTTGAACCCAGGAGGCAGAGGTTGCAGTGAGCTGAGATCACTCCGTTGCACTCCAGCCTGGGCAACAAGAGAGAAACTCCATCTCAAAAAAAAAAAAATTAAAAAAAAAAAAAAAAAATATATATATATATATATATTCCTCCATTATTATATTTCTCTCTTTGATTCTGTCAGCTTTTGCTTCATATATTTTGAAGTTATTAGATGTGTGTATGTTTACAATTGTCACATGTTCTTAAAAAATTAGTTTTATCAAAATGTAATATCCTTTGTTATCTCTCATAACCTTTTTTTTGACTTATAATGTTTGTTTATTTGTTTGTTTTAGAGACGGCATCTCACAGTGTTGCCCAGACTGGAGAGCAGTGCACTGCAACCTCGAACTCCTGGGCTTAAGTGATCCTTCTGCCTCAGCCTCCGGAGTAGCTGGGACTACAGGTACGTGCCACCATGCTTGGCAACAATCTATTTTATCTGATGATAATATAGCCACCTCATCTCTATTTTGGTTACTATTTGCATGAAGTATCTTTTCCATTATTTTGCTCTCAACTTCCTTGTGTCTTTGTATCCACAGTGAGTCTATTATAGACAACATATGGTTGGATTATACAGATTATACCAAATGTATAAAAGATACACATGAGGAAAGCTACAAAACTGTGATGATGAAGTCAAGAAGATCTAAATATTAATAAACGAAGAGATATTTCATATTAATGGACAGGATGACTCATACTGTTAAGATGTCATTTCTTCCCAACTTGATCTATAGGCTCAATGCAATCCCAATCAAAATCCAAACAAGTGAGCTCAGGAGTTCAAGACCAGCCTGGGCAACATAGTGGGACCCTGTCTTTAAAAAAAAAAAAATTTGGCCGGGCGCGGTGGCTCAAGCCTGTAATCCCAGCACTTTGGGAGGCCGAGGCGGGCGGATCACGAGGTCAGGAGATCGAGACCATCCTGGCTAACATGGTGAAACCCCGTCTCTACTAAAAATACGAAAAAAACTAGCCGGGCGTGGTGGCGGGCGCCTGTAGTCCCAGCTACTCGGAGGCTGAGGCAGGAGAATGGCCTGAACCTGGGAGGCGGAGCTTGCAGTGAGCCGAGATCGCGCCACTGCACTCCAGCCTGGGTGACACAGCACGAGACTCCGTCTCAAAAAAAAAAAAAAAAAAATTTGTTTTTTTTAATTAGCCAGGCTGGTGGTGCACACCTGTAGTCCCAGCTACTCAGGAGGCTGAGGTGGAAGGACGGCTTAAGCCCAGGAGTTTGATTGCACCACTGCACTCCAGCCTGGGCAACATAGTGAGATGCCATCTCTAAAACAAGCAGAAGAAAAAACATTACTGCAAAATTGATGACATTGAAAAGAGGAAAATTAACCAGGTGTGGTGGTTCACGCCTGTAATCCCAGCACTTTGAGAGGCCGAGATGCGCAGATTACCTGAGGTCAGGAGTTCGAGACCAGTCTGGCCAACATGGTGAACCCTCGTCTCTACTAAAAATACAAAAATTAGCTGGGCATGGTGGTGGGCACCTGTAATCCCAGCTACTTGCAAAGGTGAGGCAGAAGAATTTCTTGAACTCAGGAGGCAGAGGTTGCAGTGAGCCGAGATTGCGCCAGTGCACTCCAGCCTGGATGACAAGAGTGAAACTCTGTCTCAAAAAAAAAAAAAAAAAGTAAAATTATAGAAAAAAAAAAAAAAAACGGCACAAAGAGTGAGCTGTAAACTATGAAGTCTAGTTAACAATAATATATCAATACTGATTTATCAATTGTAACAAATGTGCCACACTAATGCGAGATATTAATAATAGGGGATATTGCCAGGTGCCTCACGCCTGTAATCCCAGCACTTTGGGAGGCCGAGGCAGGCTGATCACTTGAGGGCAGGAGTTCGAGACCAGCCTGGCCAATACAGTGAAACCCCATCTCTACTAAAAATACAAAAATTAGCCAGGCATGGTGGCGGGCACCTGTAATCCTAGCACTTTGGGAGACTGAGGCAGGAGAATCACTTGAACCTGGGAGGTGGAGGTCACAGTGAGCCAAGATAGCTCCACTGCACTCCAGCCTGGGTCATCTGGCAAGACCCAATCTCAAAAAAAAAAAAAAAAAAAAGGTGGGGTGGATATTCTGAAACTCTCTGTACATTCTGTTCAATTTTTCTGTAAACCTAAAACTATACTCCTCCCCCATAAAATGTATTAAAGTGAGGTTGACTTTTTAACACAAAATGGGAAAGGCTTTAGGCAGGAATGCCACTTGGTCAGATATAGGTCTTGAATAAAGTTGTCTGGAGGCAGTATGAAAAGCCATGGTGGGGTGGTAGAGTGAAGCAGAAGGCGAAAGCGTACAAAGCCTGGCATCAAAAAGTAATGCACGGTCCAAGTAGAAGTGGGTGACAGTCTAAGCTAGAATAATGAAGAAGGGAAATAGGAAGCGGGCTTGAGAAATACTTAGGGAGTCAAATAGGCAAGATGAGGTGATTGGTTTTATGTGTACCATAAGAGAGGGAAAGGAAAGAATGACATCCAGTTTTCTACCATAGGTGCTGAGGTGGGTAAAATTCTACTTAGTTAAATCTCAAGTTCCCCTTTTGCGCTCTTGGATGGCACTCACTTCCATTCCTTTATCATCATAGATGGAAATATGTAATTGTGGGTTTTTTTGTTCATTTGTTTTGAGACAGGGTGTTGCTCTGTCACCCAGGCTGGAGTGCAGTGGCACCTTCGCAGCTTACTATAGCCTCAACCTCCTGGCTTCTAGCAATCCTCCCATGTCAGCCTCCCAAATAGCTGGGGCTACAGGCACGAGCACCACACCCAGGTAATTTTTTATTTTTTGTAGACACAGGGTCTCACTATGTCGCCCAGGCTGGTCTCAAACTCCCAGGCTCAAGCAATCCTCTCATCTTGGCCTCCTAAAGTGCAGGCCTGAAGCACCATGCTGGGCCGGGCTTATTTGTTTGGTGGCAGTCTGCTTCTCTAGAGTGAAAAGGCAGTGGGGTGGAACCATGTGTGGTCGTGCTCATCCTTCTATCCCAGCCCTAGCACAGTGAGTGGCACAGAGTAGGCACTTGATAAATAGTTGTCAACAAATATAGACTGTGTCAATTATACCTCAATACATTGGGGAAAAAGAAATTAAAAATGGACTGAGAAAAGGAACATACAGAAAGAAAAGACACTTTAAGAAGTTCCTTTTTGGAGCCAGGCGCGGTGGCTCACGCCTGTAATCCCAGCACTTTGAGAGGCTGAGGGTGGCGGATCATGAGGTCAGGAGTTCAAGACCAGCCTGACTAACATGGTGAAACCCTGTCTCTACTAAAAATACAAAAATTAGCTGGGCATGGTGGCGTGCTCCTGTAATCCCAGCTACTTGGGAGGCTGAGGCATGAGAATCGCTGGAACCCAGGAGGCAGAGTTTGCAGTGAGCCGAGATTGAGCCACTGTACTCCAGCCTGGGTGACAGAGCGAAGACTCTGTCTCAGGAAAAAAAAAAAAAAAGGAAGTTCCTATTTGGACATGGTGAGTTTGAAATGACTATGCAAAAGTCCAGGTGGAGATGGCCAGGAGGCAGCTGGAAATGAGTTTGAGATTCAGGGAGAGATTAGGTTTGGAGATAGAAAGTTGAGAGTTAAGGTCGGGCGCGGTGGCTCACGCCTGTAATTCCAGCACTTCGGGAGGCTGAGGTGGGCGATCACCTGAGGTCAGGAGTTTGAGACCAGGCTGACCAACATAGAGAAACCACATCTCTACTAAAAATACAAAATTAGCAGGCGTGGTGGTGCATGCCTATAATCCCACCTACTCGGGAGGCTGAGGCAGGAGAATAGCTTGAACCCTGGAGGCGGAGGTTGCGGGGTGAGCCAAGATTGTGTCATTGCACTCCAGCCTCGGCAACAAGAGCAAAACTCCATCTCAAAAAAAAAAAAAAAAGAAAGTTGAGAGTTAACAGCATGTCATAAAATAAAAGCAGGAAAGAAGTGTGTAGGAGCAGACCCCAATGAAGTTCAACATTTAATGTCATTTACTTCCTCCCACTTCTTAGTCAATCACCTCTGCCTTATCCAAGTGCACTGTCACCTTCCCCTGCGCTGCTCACGGGGATGGCATATGACACAGCCCCAGGGGACACATTCCTATGTTGTGCTCCAGGGAGGGCCTGCCTTTGCCTTCATGACCTTTTCCAAGGTGACATCATGTGCCTATAATATCTTTTCCCCATTTGCCAACTCAGTTTTCTCCAGTTCCTTAAACAGCCAGTGAATTCATGGAAATCCTCTTCCATTAAATCCTTTTGCTGCAGACCACAGAATAGCAACTATCCTGAATATTCTGACCTCTGAATAGCAAATTACCATTCTGCTGAATCAAAATGTGGAACTCTTACTCATTCCCAGTTCTTCTTCCAATTAGATGCCTTGTTGTTTACTCTTAAAATCAACTTAGGTCTCTTTCCTTTCTTTTTTTTTTTTTTTTTTTTTTTTTTTTTTTTTTTTGAGACGGAGTCTCGCTCTGCCGCCCAGGCTGGAGTGCAGTGGCCGGATCTCAGCTCACTGCAAGCTCCACCTCCCGGGTTCACGCCATTCTCCTGCCTCAGCCTCCCGAGTAGCTGGGACTACAGGCGCCCGCCATCTCGCCCGGCTAGTTTTTTGTATTTTTTAGTAGAGACGGGGTTTCACCGTGTTCGCCAGGATGGTCTTGATCTCCTGACCTCGTGATCCACCCGTCTCGGCCTCCCAAAGTGCTGGGATTACAGGCTTGAGCCACCGCGCCCGGCCCTCTTTCCTTTCTTTCCTCTTTTTCCTTTCTTCCTCCCCTTCCCCTTCCCCCTCCCCTTCCCCCCCTTCCTTCCTCCCTCCCTCCCTCCCTCCCTCCCTCCCTCCCTCCCTCCCTTCCTTCCTTCCTTCCTTCCTTCCTTCCTTCCTTCCTTCCTTC